>NW_027315726.1:320000-333986 GCF_026437365.1 Eucyclogobius newberryi | reverse complement strand
GATGACACAGGAAGAAAGAGAAGGAGGAAAAGGAGTGTTATTTGTTTATTTTATCAAACAAAGACGACGCACAGACAAAAGAGGGAAGAGGGAGAAAGAGAGAGGGAGTGAGAGCGGCGCTGGCTCTCGGGTCGCGCTTTGAAATGAATCTCTCTCAGACATTTAGACGACCGCTCCTATAAATACACAAACTTTTAAACGCCAAATCCGTCTTTTTTCACACACAAAGCGATTCAGACGAAGATCAGACATTTTAGTCGTTTTAGTCGTTTTAGTGCGGACGCTGCTGCTTTACAGCCGCTTTACGGCCGCCGCCTTTGCTGTGGCCTTTTAATGAACAAATAGAAAAATAATGCAGTGAGAAACGGAGCAGAGGCGACGTGGACGTCTGGGGCCTCGGCACAAACCAGAGCGGCTTCAGAGCAGCTTCAGGGCGGCTTCAGGGCGGCTTCAGAGCGGCTTCAGAGCGGCTTCAGAGCGGCTTCAGGGCGGCTTCAGGGCGGCTTCAGAGCGGCTTCAGAGCGGCTTCAGAGCGGCTTCAGGGCGGCTTCAGAGCGGCTTAAGAACGGCTTCAGAGCGGCTTCAGAGCAGCTTCAGGGCGGCTTCAGGGCGGCTTCAGAGCGGCTTAAGAACGGCTTCAGAGCAGCTTCAGGGCGGCTTCAGGGCGGCTTCAGGGCGGCTTCAGAGCGGCTTCAGAGCGGCTTCAGAGCGGCTTCAGGGCGGCTTCAGAGCGGCTTCAGAGCGGCTTCAGAGCGGCTTCAGAGCGGCTTCAGAGCGGCTTAAGAGCGGCTTCAGAACGGCTTAAGAGCGGCTTCAGAACGGCTTCAGAGCGGCTTCAGAACGTCTTCAGAACGGCTTCAGTGCGGCTTCAGAACGGCTTAAGAGCGGCTTCAGAACGGCTTCAGAACGGCTTAAGAGCGGCTTCAGAACGGCTTAAGAACGGCTTCAGAGTGGCTTCAGAACGGCTTCAGAACGGCTTCAGTGCGGCTTCAGAACGTCTTCAGAACGGCTTCAGTGCGGCTTCAGAGCGGTGCAAAGCTCACGTTTTGACATTGGACACGCCCTGGACACGCCCTGGTCCACAGCATCCGTCGCTGAAGTTGAACAAAGCTTCTTGAACTTTTGGCGGCCGGCGACCAAAACGAACCCTCGACGGCAAAACTCACCCAGAGAAAAAAATTTGCATTTAATGATAAAATTCCCCTGGAGCATCTGGACCCAGAAAAGCCCCCGGGCCAAAAGCCCCTCCCACACCAAAGCCCCTCCCACAACCTGGTCTCCCATCGCACCAAGAGAGCACCAGCTTCATCAGTTCTGAGTTATATTCTTACGTGTTTGTGACGCTAGAGAAACCGGACCAAACCCTGGACCTTCTGGAGTCAGGTCCTCTTCAGTGTCCGGAGCCGAGGACCTGACCTGACCCAGGATCTGCGCCCGGGCCCCGTGTTCAGTCGCTCGTGTTTACGTCTGAACTGCTGACGGCAGCTGAAGCGCGTCCCCGCAGTCGGTCGGGTGCAGTGCAGAGGTTTTGGGCCGTGACAGGAACGCATTCCTGAGTGTGGTTTCCCTGTCAGATAAAAATATGCGGGTCATCCCCTGGCGAGGCGGCCCTGGCACTCGCGGCTATAATAACCCCAGAACGCCGAGCCAACGGGGGAGAAAGTGTGGCCTCAAACGACCTCCTCGGGGCGGGGACACAGGGGCGGGGCGGAGGGTCTGGGCAGTAGACCCAAACGCTACCAAACAACACTGACGCTAATATCAGAGCTAATGCTAATATTAAAGGGGACGAGGGGCGGGGCAGTGGGTCTGGGCAGGAGACCCAAACGCTACCAAACAACACTGAAGCTAATATCAGAGCTAATGCTAATATTAAAGGACACATTTCATGCAAGGTGGACTTTTTTGTGGCTTTTACTCATGTTCTAGCATTATTCCTCCTCAAAAAACAAATCTGGAGTTGTATATTGAGATCAAGCGGTCTCCTGCGCTGTTTTTACATCCATAAATCATCCCCGGACTTACAGCGTGTCAGGGGAAAGCTAGCTTTCGTTCATTTCCCCGTGGCAATTCCCTCCGCTGCCAGTAGATGGAGCGCTGACACCGGAATCCTGACGAGGGAAACGCCCGACCAAGAGAAAGTCATGTGTGGTTTACTTTTTCTCTGGTTTTCTTGCTTTTTAGTGCCACAAACAAACAATAACTAACAAAAGACAAAAAAAAGACAAGAGAAACAACAAAAAAGTGAAAAAAAGTGTGTTTTTCGACATTATTTTCAAACGGTAAAAGTTTAAAGGACAAGAATAATTCAAAATATAGCCGCAAGCGGCAATGATCGGCCCTCGCCACGCCGCCACGCCGCAAGAGGAGGGGGCGCTAACGCGCCCCAATTGTCCTTTTATTACGCCTACTGCTGAATCTGTGACGCTGTCACATCTTCTCCCCTTTGTTTTACCATCAAAAAGCAATTTTATTTTGAATTCTTGGCAAAATGTGCGGCTTTGCCGCACAGACACCTTGACTCTTTGAATAAAAATGTGGATAACTTTTGATGGTCCACCCCTGAAGATGAGTGCCACCAAATTTCAGGTTAATAGGGCTGACGCCCTGGGAGGAGTTTGTGAAAGTCTAAAGTGTAAACATGTTCTGGCGATTTCCCCATTGGAATAACATGGAAGGTTTTGGTCATCGCTACGGCAAAACCATAACAATTATGACATGGGTCTCATTGACTTTTTTGATGGGGATTCTAAAATTGAGTTTTGTGTCAAATTTCATATAATTTCGCAAAACTAAATATTTAACCTCCATACAAGATCTGTAGGAGGCGCTGTGGCTCCAAATTAATATATTTCACTTCAAGTAGGTTTAGGGCAAAGAGTTTAACAACTGATTCTAATTTGACATAATTCGGACTTTATCTGCGCAAACGGCAGAAATGTTAAATTTGGGAGATTTCTGAAATTCTAGCTAAAGTTTGCGGCTTCGCCGCTCAGAGACCGTGACAGGGTCAATGTAATTCGGATAACTTTTGATGTCCCACTCCTCAGTAGCATTTTCACCAAATTTCAGCTTTTTAGGGCCAACGCCCTGGGAGGAGTTCGTAAAAGTACGACGTTTGGAAAAACTCCTGAGTCACGTTTAGCCATTTTTGAAGCAATATGGCCGACATTTGGCTAGGCGGACGGCGTTGCCGTAATAATATTTTTTACTTCTCTTGTCACCATCTACCTCTACGCCAAATTTCATGATTCTACGATCAGATTTTTTTTGGGTCATTTCCCATCTCTCAATGCATTTTTGGTACATTTGGGGGCGCTGACGCGCCAATTTTTTTATTTTAGAAAAGGGAAATAGCCAGAATGTAGAGAGGCACGATTTTTAGAGGTGTGAACATTTTTGTGACTTTTCGTCAATGTTCACTGGGTGAAAAATAGGGGGGTTGGTCCCGAGAAGAAGAAGAAGAAGAAGAAGAAGAAGAAGAAGAAGAAGAAGAAGAAGAAGAAGAAGAAGAAGAAGAAGAAGAAGAAGAAGAAGAAGAAGAAGAAGAAGAAGAAGAAGAAGAAGAAGAAGAAGAAGAAGAAAGAAAGAATAATATTCCGATGCGAAAACAATGTTTCCCATTTTTCAAATATCATAAACTATACATTTTCGGAAAGCGCTCGCGCTTTCCTACCTCATGGTGTGGGTCCTTGATCACTGACGGGTACTTTCGTTAATTTTGACTTTGTGTTTTTGGCCCTCTATACAGTAATAATGTTCAATTTTTGCATTACATGCTTATATGCACGGAACATGCAAGAGATGGGGAACGTATTCGTGAGCTACTTAGGGCAAATGAGTGCTTTATACATCTCAATGTAAAGTGCTCGTTTAGTGCGTACTTTTGCACAGGCTTCGCCCGTTTACAACGGTAATGTTCCATTTTCCTACTACTAATTAGTATGCACGGGGCGTGCGTGAGTGAAGGAGTGCGTCAGTGAGTGTTTGGAAGTGGGCGAGCACTTCGCGCTCGATTTCGTGCGCACTATGTGCGCACTTTCGCAGCCGTGCTTCGCACGGCCTTACGAGATTAATAGGCCTCTCGCAGCTTGTGGCGCTCGGGCCTAATAATGCAGAATAATTGTCCTTTAAGATCCCATACAATCATTTTAAGTCATGGCATGAAATAATCCGCTAAATTGTCTCGTAGCACTCGTGAAAATGCCTGAATAATGGATGTTGAAAGCGTTGCCACGGCAACCCCGGCGGCGCGGTTCAGCTGCTTTGTTTTGTGGTTTGGTGATTCTTGGCTCGTCCCGTCGTCCTTGTCCTTTAGACACAAATTAGCAGCATTTTTCTCCGGTGGAAGTTCGGCCTCTGCAGCTCTATATTTGGACCGAGCGTGTCGAGTGAAAACAACGTCCGGAAAAGTTCAGATAATTATCAGCGCGTTTCTTCCACCGGCGACTTCGCATTTCGTTCGTCAAACTGAAAATATTCAGACGAATGGAGTTTTCTTGTGTTTCTGTGGCACGCGTTCCAGTGACGTCTCCGGAGCTCGCAACGCTTGACTACACCTTGTGATGTCATTAGGTGGTCACCCTGCACGTGCTCGGCTGTGATGTCGGTTGACCTTGCGCTGACCTGAACAAACTGACATATTTGTATTTATATTTTTATAAGTGATAAAAAATAAGCTGGTTAGTGGACTTTATAGATCTGATTTAGTCTTGAATTCAGCTAGAAAATACTAGAAAATACTAGAAAATACTAGAAAATTGCCACTAGATTAAGCATCAAAAAAGTACTTGATTCATGATTTGTGGAATTAGTTTTGGTTTGTTGCATTTGGTTTTCTTTTTGAACTTCCTGAAAACTGTTTTAAAAGTCTTCAAACATTCGCTTTTCTGAGTTTCAGAGTTAAATAAACACAAATAAAGTTAGAGCTCTTTTTTCACTTTGGCCCAAAGGGTTTTAACTGGTTTAATGCTTAAGAAATACATGGCGTGTATGGATTTCAGATAATTCAAACTGGACTCAAACTGGACTCAAACAGGACTCAAAACGGGACTCAAACTGGACTCAAACAGGACTCAAACCGGACTCAAACTGGACTCAAACCGGACTCAAACAGGACTCAAACAGGACTCAAACTGGACTCAAACAGGACACAAACAGGACTCAAACAGGACTCAAACTGGACTCAAACTGGACTCAAACTGGACTCAAACAGGACACAAACAGGACTCAAACAGGACTCAAACTGGACTCAAACTGGACTCAAACTGGACTCAAACGGGACACAAACGGGACACAAACGGGACTCAAACGGGACTCAAACAGCACACAAACTGGACTCAAACAGGACACAAACCGGACTCAAACAGGACTCAAACCGGACACAAAAAGGACTCAAACCGGACTCAAACAGGACTCAAACTGGACTCAAACAGGACTCAAAATGGACACAAACAGGACACAAACAGGACTCAAACCAGACTCAAACAGGACTCAAACAGGACTCAAACCGGACACAAAAAGGACTCAAACCGGACTCAAACAGGACTCAAACCGGACTCAAAAGGATTGACCTAAAACACGACAAAAACTTGGCTTAAATTCACTGTAAATTCACTTTGTTTCGCCCAAGTCGCAGTTCCACTTGTGTTAATACGATAATAAAGTCGTGCTTTGTTTGACTCGTAATCCTGCTTCTGCACAAAACGCTCCGTCACCACCTGCTGATGTCACGAGGTGCGCCGCCACATTTCCCCTTCTCAAAACCACCGCACTTGTTGCGTCTCCTTTTTTCCCACTCGTAAAAAACGGCGGTGGTTTTGTCGGCGCAGCGGCGGCGCCACAGCTGTCGCCGCCCCCGCCCCCCCAGCCTCCTCCCCCCTCAGCCCCGTGTCTCCTCCCCCTCCTCCCGCCGCGGGCCCCCGTGTAAACAAACAGAGGGCCGCGTTTGGAGCCCGAGAGCTGCACCTGCCCCTGGATTTACGAGCGCAGCGGGCCCCGGGGGGACGCAGGCGCTCAGCTGGAGAAAGACTTTCGCTTTCGACAGAAGCCGCGGCGACACGAGCGCGCCAACGGCCAAAGGGCGGGAGTTCGATCTGCTCCGGTGTCCGCGGCGCCGTCCCTGTCACGGCAGGTCCACTCGTGCTGGATCCGTGGGAAAAGATCAGAATAAACTGTGGAGAACAAAGCAAAAGATGTATAAGTGTCACGTCAAAAAGTAAAAACGTAACTTTGAGGGACTATTCAGTGAAATCCAGAAAGAATTGTGCTGATTTCTGGTTGTTATTTGACTCAGTTTCTCAATGTTTCAAGGGGATTTCATTTGTCTATTTTTAACGAACGCGCCAGAACAACCCCTCGAACCATAAGAAAGAACAAACGCTCTCAGATGAAGTAAAAGTAAAAGTAAACAGTACTTTTTTCACTTTTGTACTTGACGTTCCAGCGCCGGCATCATTACTGTAGTGAAGTGTGCGTTGCTGCTGTTGCTGCCGTTCCTGGTTGAACGGGTTTGACAACATCGCCCCCTGCTGTCTCATTTCGGCGCTCTGTATCGACATATGTGTGTCTCGGTGTTCCGGTGTGTGTCAAACGGCGGTGCACGTACCGGCTGCGTTACTTCTTCCGGTGATATTCAGGAGTCTTTCCCTTTTCCAGACACAAAGTTCTGCTTAACTTTGGAAGAACTGGAGAGAATGTTCTGGTTTAGTCCGTGTTTTGCCCAATTAGAATCGTCTTTAATCCTGTTTACAAAAGAGTAAAGCTCAGAGAGATGCCAACAGTGAGAGACAAAACATGCCCTCAACCGTCGATCAAGTGCGATCAGGACTGTCACTTCATTCGCTCGGCTGTCATTGACGGATGACTGTTGTAATTGTTTCATCGTCTAATCGTTTCTGTCGGTTAAATCAACAACTGTGTGACGTCCTTTAAAGGCGACTGCTGGAACTAAACTATTAAAAGAGATGTAAAAAAGTGTGTATCAATAGTTTTTCCCGCTGCCTCGTGCTGGGACGGGATCTCGTTTACATTTGCCTCTCTTGAGAAGTCTGATTCTGATTTTTGGAAGTTGCAGCGCTACAAAGACAGTTAGAGTCAATTTAATTTAGAATTGTTCGATGAAATATACTTCCTTCACTCTGAAGTAAAACTGTCTTGACTCAACTTTGTCTATAACAAACATTCAATAACAGCAAAGATACAGAATACATGAATTCATAAGAAAAGACATTCGAAAATACATGAAATTACATCAACCAGAAAGTTCTTAAACAAGGTCGAAATCGTACGTCTGGATCAGGCTTTTACGTAGGATTTGAAAACACCTCATCCAAATAATCTTGTCCGGAAGTACGGGGCCCGACGAGACGAAAAAACGAGTAGCTTCGGCATTCTCCGGACCACGGCTCGGCAGCCAATCAGAGCTAAGCACACAAATTCCGTTGACCAATCAGCGCGCAGCATGCAAATTTTCACTTGTAAAGAATAAACTGTAATGGCGGACGATTGTCAAACGCTTCCCGGCCCGATTTAATGATGATATTCCCGTTTTTTCTAAGATTTATTAATAAAATGACCGTCCCTGCACTCGAAAATGCCCGTCCACATTTTAAAATACCTCGTCCAAAATACGGGAAGACGGCCCCCTATCTAAAAGCCTGGTCTGGATTCTCGTGGACCCGATCTCTCGTCTCGTCCCGATCTAGCGTTGAGGCTAGATCTTTCATACCTCTCTGAACACTGCCTGACCCTGCCTCTGTTCTTTGCCGTTGCAGAGCGCGAGTCCCGCGAGCACGAGGAGCCGATGGCCCCGGAGCTCGCCGAGGAGCTGCAGCCGGCCAAAGTCCCGCTGCTGCCCATCGTCAACAGCAAGAAGGTCCACGCTATGCGCAAGGAACTGAAACGGAAGCTGGGCAAACAGCGCTCCATGGGCTCACCGCCGGACTACTCCCCGATGCCCGTCGACAAGCACGAGCCGGAGTTTGTGAGTAAAAAGCACAACAAACGTTTCCCCTGCGAGCGCCCAACTTAGAATCAATTTAAATCCACGTTGTTGAACTGAACCGTAGCATAATTCGGACGTAGAAGAGTCCTGGTTTGGACCTGGTTTAGATCTGGTGATACTCAGTTCGTCTGGTAGATGTAAACCTTGACAAAGTCGACGCGGGACACGCCCTAACAGTCCGGGTTCTCTGTGTCGCGCAGGGTCCGTGCAGGAGGAAGCTGGACGGCATCATCCAGGGCATGAAGGACACGTCTCGAATCATGGCTCTGTCCCTGTACCTGCCCAACTGCGACCGCAAAGGCTTCTTCAAACGCAAACAGGTGAGGCCCCCGAGCCGCGCACCGAGATGTGAGTAGATGCTCACGCTATCCGTCACTTAGCAACGCTCCGGTGAGACGCGGCGGAGTCCAGAGCGAGGCCCCTGTGGTTCCTCTACGGGACATAAAAGCTCGTCATATCGTCCAGTCCATGTCCAGAAGCTCCAATTGTCACTAAATGAATGGTTACTAACCCTAACCCTGGTCGCAACCCTAATTTGACCCTTTGACAGAATATACAGTCCAACATAAACATTTGGCAAGACATTTTGACATTCCAGGTGCAAAACCCCTCATTTTAACCCTAATTGTATCGTAACTATTCCTGAACATCTAACTAATCCTTACCAAAATAACCCCCTTAACCTGACCCTGTGATTAATTTATTGTCAAAAATAAACGTTTCGCAGGACGAAATGCTGAACTTTTAGGGAGTCCCTTTTCTCGTTAGCCGTTAGCATTAGCCCGCAAAAAAAAACACACGTTATGAATAATCTAAAGGTTTGAGCTGGAGCTAACCCATCAACCACCTTTACCAGAGGTCAAAGCCCGGGTCAAAGTCATTGTTGAGGGTGTAAACCTTCTGGGGTTCAGTTTGAATAATTAACGTGTGAACCTGCCACCTGAGCTAACGAGTTGTTCTGATGTTGTGCTCTTGGTAAGAATCTAGTGACACTGAACATTCTCTTTTACATGTCACTGGCGAGGAGACCAGATAAAGGACATACGTATCATTAAATACAATTTTTATGGACTTAAGTGTGGCGCCTTTGCTCTGACTCCAGTTAGCATCGGCCAAAGTGATCCCCAGTTTGTAGCGACGGGCAGAGACGGAGAACTGTGCATCACGGAGACCACATTTTGAAGGTTCTTGTTGGGAAAACGGTTCTTCTGGAGGATTCTGTTAAACTCCACTTATGTCCTTCTAAGACCTTATATATATATCCCGTGCAAGTAATGGCTTTGGTCTGCTTTACTCCTGGTGGTTGGTGGGACATGTTTGAGAAGCACAACTCTAAGACATCTTCAAAACAAAGGGTTGTTAAAAGCAAAAATAATATGAATAATGCTTTATACTTGCTGTAGTTCTTCAGTTCATTTAAGACAAGATGAAGTAACGTGGCTACGAAACGTTCTGTGATTTAATACGTGTTTGTTTTGCACCTTGACGCGCTAACGCCGCGTGCTAACCAGATCCCCGTGTTTTTCCCCCGCCCCCAGTGCAAACCCTCCCGCGGCCGCAAGCGAGGCATCTGCTGGTGCGTGGACAAGTACGGCGTGCAGCTCCCGGGGACAGACTACAGCGGCGGGGACATCCAGTGCAAGGACCTGGAGAGCAGCAGCAACACCAACAACAACGAGTGACGGAACCGAGGGATTTTCGAAAAACCGGAGAACAGAAACATCGCGAAAGACTCTCGAGACCCATCCGACCCATAGCTCCGCCCGCCAACTCGCACCTCGAAGCCCCCAGTCCTCCTCACGACCTTCCACGGGACCCCGGAAGTCTCAAAACGACGGCGTCAGGCTGAAATTGTGATTTGTATGTCCTTTTTTTTTTTTTAAATGTCTGTATTTTGGTGGTGGACAGAGCGCTCGTGGCGTCTGGATGAGCGGGCGAGGCTTGTTTCCTGCACACTTTGGATATATTTTTGTAAACGCCGGGGCCTTTTTTCAAGCAAGATTTTTTGGGGGATATCGTAAACCAGCAACGAAAACGTCAAAGAAGAAAACTATAAGACGCGATACAGTTGAATCGGGCGAGCTAGCCTGGTCCGCCGACAAGGAAATCAGTTTGTTTGATGTGAAGTTACAGAAAACGTACGAGTGGATCCTTTGACGCCACTGAATTTGCGTAAAACCAATCAGAGAAGCAGAATTTTTCATCAATTTGAAAGCATTTTTTGGTCAAATTCTTGGCCAACGATGACTTTCTCGAGCCGCTTGTCTGGGCGTGGCGGTCCAGGCTAGTCCAAACGCAAAGACACTCGGGGATTACTTTACGTGTTTCCGTTTGGGTTTTCCACAAAAAAAGTCAAAAAAGAGAATCATGTAGACATTTTCTGTCAAAAGGTGACATGGTTTAGCAAGAGCACTTATAAAAATTGCTGAGTTTGTACTGTGTGCAGAATGAGCCTGTTTTAAATGAATGTCCGTTTTGGTTTTGTTTTTGTCTTTTCCCTCAAACTGTTCTCGTCTTCTGAACCCAGTTTTCTGCCCGTGGACTGGTTTTGAATTGCGTGTAAAACGAAGGCCGCGTGCGGAGCGCCTCTCTCCACAGCGTAGCTAGCCTCGTTCGCCAATTGTGCCTCTGAACGACACGCCCCCCACGCGGCGAGATGGAACGCTCATATCGTTCGCCTCCGTTTCCGAGCGCCGAGTCCTTTTACGACGGGGCAAATTTTGCGTGACGTTTAGAATTTAATGGTTTTGTTTTGAGTTACTTTCTTTGCCTTCAGCGAAGCGACGGATCACGCGTTTATTCTATTGAGCCATCGAGTTGTTTTGTGTAAATTCTACAGTTGAAACTCGGCTGTACGTCTTTAAAAACATCAAATATTATAGAAAAAACGTGTGTGGACAAAGATTATTTTAAAGTTTTGTTTTCATTTCTTTCAGAGGAACGACTATCGAGCTTCGGGTTTGCGTTAATCCAAAAGCAGATTCATTAAGAAAGCAAGACCGTCCTCAAACGTTAAAATAAGGTCTGAACAGGGTCTGTCAATCAAATCTCTCTGTGTGCCTTCTACGGTGGCTCGGAAGGGCAAAACTAGTCCACAAAACCTGCACAATCATCCGTTGCAAGAGTGAAAATGTAAATATAAAAGCGGCCGGGGTTTGAAGAGGAGATATAATCATACACGGGCGCCTATGGAAGCCTTGAAGGGACACGCTATTGCAAAATTAGCATTAGCACAAAAAACAAACAGCAACAGACAAAGCTTTAGCTAAAGTTATATTTTATATACTCGTATTTCTTTGCCGTTTATACCGTTTTCTGACAAAAATGTGCGCATCTTTTCCCCAATCTGCGCAAATCATGCACGTTTTAGGTTTATTTTATTGTTTTCCTAAGGGACAAGATGGATTTCTGTGAATTTGAGAACTCAGATTTCACGAGAAACCGGCTGCTGAACAAGATACAGATTTTACACACACGAAAAAAAGAAACGCTTAAAGATGCCACACTCCTCTTTCCGTTCCTTTTCTCGCGCTTTTCAAATTCTCGAATTGTGGTTTTTTTCCCCCCGCGGATCTCGATTGTAACTAGCCATTAGCACTTGGCCGGCTTCACAACGTGTATGTTTCCGCCCTGTAGCAACGTTAAAAACCAAATGTAAATATGTATAGCTGTTTCCTATATGTACATTTTATCCCGTCCTTCCCGGCCACCGTAGCCTTTCCCAAATACTCCACAATCGCGACGTGAAAGTGACTTGGACACAACGGGGCGGATCGTCGGGTGCTTTTGACTTTAAATCGTTTCGCGGCGACTTTCAGGGGCAGAAAGTGACGGACGACAAACCACTTTTAGAGACACTTTTCCCCCGGATAAGCTACGATTCTTTTTTTGTTTTTGTTTTTATGATTGCCAATGTATTTGATGCCAGAGAAAGTGGAAGCCGTCGGATCTCGGTCGGATCCAAAATGGCGACCGGCAGCGGTTTTCTTTACGCCCCTCGTTTTCCAACACCACACTCCACTTTCGAACAAGCAGCTTGCACTTATCTCAGTTACTCTCGATACCGACCGATGTCCTCAAATGTGGTTATGAACAGGGCTTGGCATTAAAACGACGATTAGAAACAAACGGAAGTACATTTGAGTTGCGCCGAATTTGCGTCAATCGTGCTAATTAGCTTGACTATATTTTCATAATTTAAATAGACAGAAACTCTAAAAATATATATATTAATATGTTTCTGTCAGTTGTAGCCTTAGCGTGCCAGTCATTTAAATGAAATAGTTTTCTAATAACGTTTTCTAATGTTTATTTTATGATAGACATGTAAAATAGCATTAAATACGACCTTTTACTTACATTGTGCTGTTTGCCCCAGAATATTTGCTATTAAATGTTGTATTTTCACAAACGTTGCGCTAATTTAAGATAATTGAAGCTAATTGAACCTCATTTAACAGACAAAAACATGTTTAAATTAAGCAAGCAATATAATATTAGCTGTAGTTTGTCTTTTAGATGTTGCCGTAGTAAGAGGCCAACGTTTGCACAGAAGCATCTGCACGGATTACAGTTTGACGCAAATTCGGCGGGTTACTGACGGGTTAGCTCCAGAGCGCATGCAGCCGCTTCGATCCTCGCTCGACGTGCATTAAACAGACATTTTTACTACGACCAATGGCAAACGTACACGGTAAATGTCTTGTAAATGTACACATTCTACTCACAAGTGGCTTATCAAAGTCCAAAAAGAGTCAGCAGCGTGTAAACAAGCTAATGCCAAGCCCTCGTTATGTAGAAGCTAGTGGGGATCAACCCACGGAAGCTAAAACGTGTTGTCTTGTGCGTTCTTTTAAAAATATTTGTCGACAGGGGCTTGAGTTTAGCCCACGCCTGGGACTTCCAGTTCAGTAGTGTTTTTAGGACGGGTTTGGGATGTTCTCAGATGCACAGAGGAGGAACAGTGACGGAGGTAGAGGAGGCGGAGTGAGCTAGCACCACAGGCCGCGGGCTACGTCAGGGCCTAGCCACGTCTTTTCACTGACTGCATGAATTTAGATAGAAACAGTTACGGAGCCGTGGGAGTCTGAGGAACACAGATTGGTGGGAAAAAGGAGTGGATTGGGTTAGCAGACTTTAGCTTTGGGGCTAATGCAAAAGCTAAAACACAAAAAACAAATGCTACAGTGAGTTTTGAATCATCAAAGATGGTACAAAAGTTGTCAAAATTGAGCATTTTTCAGGCTGAAGCTTTTTCTTAACCTGATTCAAGCTCTTCCGAGTTTATGGAACATATCATCTGCAATTTTATAGAAACTTACACCTATGGTTTTAGCAATCCGTGCCTATTAGCATTAGCACATTGCAACTTTTTTAAATTTTAAATTTTGGTTTGAATTAGGTTCAGGAAAAAAAAGAAATCTCACAACGTGTAATGAAGAATTTGACAGAGCCATCGAGGAAGAGCATTAGCAGACAATTAGCAGCAGGTTTAATCTTAGCTTCCAATGCTAACAGACGGTCCACTCTTTTTACTGCCAATACACATAGATACAAAGTCTTGGTGTAGTTTCAGTCGTCTTGTCAATACTAACGTTCATTAGCTTTGTTGCGTTAGCGTCAGTAGCAGATCTTTTAATTGTTTCTCCCTGGGATTCCACGCCGCTCCTCTGGTTTTAAACGTCACATTTCACGGTAGCGTAGGACAGTAACGTTTCTTGAATACATAACACTCGGCCGTTTGGATGGAGGCGTTAAATTGGTCGTGTAAATCTGTTGGTCTTTGAAAGGACCCTTCTGTGGTGGAGGACGGTGGGAACTCTCATGGACAGTATTTGGAACAACATACGACAAGATAAAGACAAATATCTCAAATTATTAAAGTGAATATCACTGTGTAATATTTATTCTACTTGTAATTTATGTACTCTTTTAACCTTTGTCTTTTTTGTTATGACAAAGCATTTATTTAAATAAAGTTA